>NC_083415.1:59593177-59627332 GCF_020745735.1 Hemiscyllium ocellatum
GGAGAGTGTGCGTGGGAGAGGGAGAGTGTGCGTGAGAGAGGGAGAGTGTGTGTGTGAGAGAGGGAGAGTGTGTGTGGGAGAGGGAGGGGAAGAGTGTGTGTGAGAGAGGGAGAGTGTGTGTGGGAGAGGGAGAGTGTGTGTGAGACAGGGAGAGGGAGAGTGTGTGTGAGACAGGGAGAGGGAGAGTGTGTGTGGGAGAGCGAGAGGAAGAGTGTGTGTGGGAGAGTGTGTGTGAGAGACGGAGAGTGTGTGTGGGAGACGGAGAGGGAGAGTGTGCGTGGGAGAGGGAGAGTGTGCGTGAGAGAGGGCGACGGAGAGTGTGTGTGAGAGAGGGAGAGTGAGAGTGTGTGGGGGAGAGGGAGAGTGTGTGTGTGTGAGAGAGGGAGAGGGAGAGTGTGTGTGGGAGAGGGAGAGTGTGTGTGGGAGAGGGAGAGTGTGTGTGGGAGAGGGAGAGTGTGTGTGGGAGAGGGAGAGGAAGAGTGTGTGGGAGAGGGAGAGGAAGAGTGTGTGGGAGAGGGAGAGGAAGAGTGTGTGGGAGAGGGAGAGGAAGAGTGTGTGGGAGAGGGAGAGGAAGAGTGTGTGGGAGAGGGAGAATGAGTGTGAGAGAGGGAGCCGGAGAGTGTGTGTGAGAGAGGGAGCCGGAGAGTGTGTGTGAGAGAGGGAGCCGCAGAGTGTGTGTGAGAGAGGGAGAGGCAGAGTGTGTGTAGGAGAGGGAGAGGCAGAGTGTGTGTAGGAGAGGGAGAGGCAGAGTGTGTGTAGGAGAGGGAGAGGGAGAGTGTGTGTGGGAGAGGGAGAGTGTGTGTGTGGGAGAGGGAGAGGGAGAGGGAGAGTGTGTGTGGGAGAGGGAGAGTGTGTGTGGGAGAGGGAGAGGGAGAGTGAGAGTGTGTGGGGGAGAGGGAGAGTGTGTGTGTGTGTGTGTGAGAGAGAGAGAGGGAGAGTGAACATAGAACAATACAGCACAGAACAGGCCCTTCGGCCCACGATGTTGTGCCGAACATTTGTCCTAGCTTAAGCACCTTTCCATGTACCTATCCAATTGCCGTTTAAACGTCACCAATGATTCTGACTCTGACTCTGCCACTCCCACAGGCAGCGCATTCCATGCCCCCACCACTCTCTGGGTAAAGAACCTATCCCTGACATCCCCCCTATACCTTCCACCCTTCTCCTTAAATTTATTCCTCCTTGTAACACTCTGTTGTACCCGGGGAAAAAGTCTCTGTCTACTCTATCTATTCCCCTGATCATCGTATAAGCCTCTATCAAGTCACCCCTCATCCTTCGTCGTTCCAATGAGAAAAGGCCTAGCACTCTCAACCTATCCTTGTACGACCTATTCTCCATTCCAGGCAACATCCTGGGAAATCTCCTCTGCACCCTCTCCAAAGCTTCCACACCTTTCCTAAAGTGAGGCGACCAGAACTGCACACAGTACTCCAATTGTGGCCTTACCAAGGTCCTGTAGAGCTGCAACATCACCTCACGACTCTTGAATTCAATCCCTCTGCTAATGAACGCTAAGTATGTGAGAGAGAGAGGGAGAGTGTGTGTGTGTGAGAGAGAGAGGGAGAGTGTGTGTGAGAGAGGGAGAGAGAGAGAGGGAGGGAGAGACAGAGAGAGGGAGAGTATGGTATCTTCAGTTCAGATGATTTTGTTTATCCTACATCAGTTTCCTGAATTTGCCTCCATCTATGGTCAGGTGTACACCCCAGCTATTTGGCGTCCATGTTTCTTCCTTTGTAAAACCCATTTTAATTCTTGAGAGGTTTCAAGTACTAAAATCATATAATGAAAGTTAAAAATTTATAGTCCATATTTTAACACTGTTGTGTCAAATGTCAAACAAAGGCAGAAATGAAGTTTTAACAAATGAATGCAATACTTTTAGATCTCTACTGGATGGAGGGCATTAGGCTAAATACAAATAGGTCTTCATGTAGAATGTTCATTATTTTCAATGTGATTCGTGGTGCAGTTTTAAGTTTCTAGTGATGCTTTATGTTCACACTGACGAATATAAAGTTATTCCGATGATGGTACCCACCATTGGTACACAGCATTTAGTTTCAGTGTGACACAGGTTTGGATGTATAACACACACACGCATACTCTTGCTCACACACACACACACACACACACACACACACACAAGCACACACATAGAAACACACGCACATTCACACGAACACACATACAAACACACACATATTCATCTGCAGGCTAACATACATTCATACCCACAAATACACATATTCAAACACACAGACATTCACATGCAAACACCCATTCTCACAGACACATTCACACAAGCACACAAATCCATGAATGGGTACAGACCATTGATATGTTTAAAATTCATCCTGGCAGTAAGCGCTAAATTCTTGCGTGACATAAATTTTTAAAACGTAATTCTAACTAATAAAGTTATGAAAAATTACTAAAATAAAATGAAACTAATACAGTGAAAGAATATACAAACAGTTACAATGTGCAGGTCTCCTTAAATTTGATTACTTACAGTGTGGAAACAGGCCCTTCGGCCCAACAAGTCCACACCGACCCACAACCCACCCATTCCCCTTTACCTAACACTACGGACAATTTAGCATGGCCAATTCACCTGACCCGCACATCTTTGGACTGTGGGAGGAAACCAGAGCACCCGGAGTAAACCCATGGGAAGAACGTGCAAACTCCACACAGTCAGTCGCCTGAGTCAGGAATTGAACCCAGGTCTCTGGCGCTGTGAGGCAGCAGTGCTAACCACTGTGCCACCGTGCCGCCCACAAATTGTGGTAAAGAAAGTGAAAGGTCTGCTGCACTCTGAATTTTGTGCAGAAGTCCATAGTTTACACATTGCCAGGTTTGTTTAATTAAAACAGCAGATATTAATAACTTGCATTTGCATTGATTTCTCTATTAACCTAGTGATAGAATTGGATAGAAATCTAATTGTCCTCCACATTTCTGGAGATCCCAGTTTACTTCACCATGTTTGCAGTTACTGGTTATTAATAATCATGAGTGTTATTCCAGTTATGAGACCTACAAGGAGACAGCAGATTGGCTGCTATCAAAGACCAGCTATCGACCAAAGGTAGCGATAATCTGTGGCTCTGGACTCGGTAAGCTCGCTGATTCACTCACAAACCAGGAGATCTTTAAATACACTGATGTCCCCAACTTCCCACAAAGCACAGGTATGGATTACTAAGGTCTTCAAAAATGTGAAGTGATATGATTCAGTATATCAGGAGAAACTGTTGACAGTCATAACAGGGATGCCAAGAAAAGGACACTCGTTTAGGGTAAAAGCAAAATACCTGAGATCGGAACAAAATAATATCAGAATCTGAACAGATATACAATAATTGGCAAATGAATCAGTGGTGAGATGACGGAAAAAATACATGTTATCACAAAGTTTTTAATTTGCTGCCAGAAACAATTGTGGAAGCCATTGCAACTGATATAGAATAATTGGATATAGGCTGGAAAAGGGATACAGGGAATGAACAGGAGAAATCAGATTAATTTGAGAGCCAGTATAGGCACAGTCGCTGAATGGGCACATTCTGGACAGTAACCACAAAATGATTCCACAGTCAGAATCTATAATTCTGAGTAACAAATTTCAATAAATAGGAAATACTCACGACAAGTCAAAGAATTACAGAGTGCAGAAGGGGGCTGTTGGGCTTATTGGAGCTGTGCAGAGGAGGCTAATCAGTCCACTGGATAGGACCTGGCCAGATCAAATCGATTGATTTTGCTCTTTCCCTGTGGCCCTGCTCATTTATTTTTCTATTAATCCAGTTTCCGACCCCTTGCTGTGTTAATAAAAATGCACTTCTGCATGTTGCTATTGGTTCTTTTGCCATTCACCATATATTTCCAAGTAACCAAGTCAGCGAGCATTAGTGAGTCACAGTCTTATTTAGAGTCACAGAGGGGTATAACATGGAAACAGACTCTTCAGTCCAACTTGTCCATGCTAACCAGTATACTAAGTTAACCTAGTCCCATTTGCCAGCACCCAGCCCATATCCCTCCAAACCCTCCTTATTCATATACCGATCCAGATGCCTTTCAATGTTGTAATTGTACCAGCCTCCACCACTTCCTCTGGCAGCTCATTCTACGCACAAGTCACCCTCTGTGTGAAAAAACTGCTCCTCAGGTCCCTTTTAAATCTCTCCTCTCTCAACCTAAACCAATGCCATCTGGTTTTGGATTCTCCTGTTCTGGGGAAAAGACCTTGGCTATTCACCCTATCTATACTCCACACGATGACACTCCAGAGAAAGTAGCCCCAGCCTATTCAGCCTCTTCCTACAGCTCAAACCCTCCAATCCTGGCAACGTGCTTGTAAATCTTTTCTGAAGTTTCACAGCATCCTTCCTAAAGCAAGGAGACTAGAATTGAATGCAGTATTCCAAAAATGGCCTAACCAATGTCTTGTACAGCCGCAACATAACCTCCCAACTCCTATACTCAATACATTGACCAATAAAGGAAAGCATACCAAACACCTTCTTCTCCACCCTGTCTACTTGTGACTCCACTTCCAAGGAACTATGAACCTGTACATTTGTGTGAGGTCAGTTCCGAGGTTGGTCTTAGAGGATGGTAATTTTTTATAGATTACTTACTTGCAGTGTGGAAAACAAGTCCACAAGTCCACACCAACCTGCTGAAGCACAACCCACCCAGACCCATTCCCCTACATTTACCCCTTCACCTAACACTACAGTCAATTTAGCAAGGCCAATTCACCTAACTTGCACATTTTTGGACTGTGGGAGGAAACGAGCACCTGGAAGAAACCCACGCAGACACGGGGAAAATGTGCAAACTCAACATAGTTGCCTGAGGTGGGAATTGAACCTGAGTCTCTGGCGCTGTGAGGCAGCAGTGCTAACCACTATGCCACCGTGCGGCCCATAAAGCTTATAGAACAGGCTGCCTACATTTGGAGCAAATTGTGGTGACTTACTGAACCTCCCCAAACATGGGCAAGCAGTAGTTAGGTATTGTCCCAGTATTAATCAGAATGTCCCCTCAGACTTGTTTCTGTCATGTGAGAGGAAGCTTGAGGCATTGCATTTCCCAAATTCCACCTCCCTCACCATCAAACCTGACCTGCTTTTTTTCTGAAAATAAATTACGTCTCCCAGGAGATAATGTCTTTCAGGTGGAGTAAGGGGTCTGTTATACGTCACTGGGGTAGCGTACTCGAAATTAAATCCCATTATTCCTGGAATCGTCACAGGAGTTAAACATTTTATCAAAGTACACAAATGTCATGAAGTAATATAGCACCAAAACAGACCCTTCGGCCCAACATGTCCATGCCAACCAGGTTTCCCAAGCTAAACTAGTCCCATTTGCCTGTATCCCTCCAAACCCTTCCTAATCATGAACTAATCCAACGGCCTTTTAAATATTGTAACTGTACCAGCATCTACCACTTTGTCTAGCAGCTTGTTCAACATATGCACCGCCCTCTGTGTTAAAAAAAAAGTTGCCCCTCAGGTCCCTTTTGAATCTTTCCCCTCTCACCTTTAAACCTAAGACCTCTATTTTGGACTCCCCTATCCTGGGGATGAAAACATTTGCTGCTCATCTCATCCGTGTCTCTCATGATTTTATAAACCTCTGTAAGGTCACCCCACACCCTCTTACAACCCAGGAATAAAAGTCCCAGTTATCCAGCATCTTATCACTGTTCAGTACTGGTAGCATCCTTGTAAATCCTTTTTGTACCCTTGCTCAAATTTTTTGTCTTTTCAGATTGACAGAAAGCATGAAACCAGATTTCTATACTTAGATGAATTGCTGTGTTTCAAAAATAAATAGTTTCCAACTACAAACAAATAGCTGTGTAAACAATGCTTACAATGAGTGTCAAGTTACTTTCTTTTTGAAAACTGCAGCAATCCCTTTCACGTTCCTTGGTTTTTAAGATGTTCAGGTGATGAAGGAGCAACGCCCTGAAAGCTTGTAATTTCACATAAACCTATTGGACTAGAAACTGGTGTCATGTAACTTCTACCCTTGGTTTTTAAAACAGTTGTTTTCCCATTTCAGTCCACAATCAAAAATACAGAAAAGTTAAAAGAAATGGTTTTTACAGATGTAATTATTGTGATGCACACCGTTACAGTTACATGGGGACCGCACATACATTCAATTCCAGCCATTGCTTTGACTGATCATATAGAGGCCCTTACAAGAGCACAAGGACTCAAAAACAGGAGCACGAGTGGACCATTCAGCCCATCAAGCCTGTTCCATCATTTAATCTGATCACGGCTAACCGTAGGCTTCAACTTTACTTTCACGCCCATGAACCATATGCCTTGATCCCCTGAGAGATCTCAAACCTGCCTGTCCAAATCTTAAACGGATTCAATAATGGAGCCCCACAGATCCACAACCCTTGAATGAAGAAATCTCCTCATCTCAGTCTTAAAGGATCGGCCCCTTATCCCGAGCCTGCTCCCCTGCCTTTTAGATTCCCCGACCAGCAGCAACAATATCTTAGTGTGCAATCTATCAAGCCCTTTCGATATGTTCGGTGTTTCAATGAGATCACTTTTCATTTTTCTAAACACCAGAGAATATAGACCCAATTTACTCAGTTTCTTGACACAGGACAACTCCTCTGTTCAAGGACTTGATGAAAGGTTTCCACCTGAAACGTCGACTCCCCTGCTCCTCTGCTGCTGCTGGTCCTGCTGTGCCTTTTCCAGCTCCACACTTTATCGCCTCTGTCCCAGCAGCCAATCTAATTAATCCTCATCCTGCTCCTCGGATGCTGCCTGACCGGCTGCGCTTTTCCAGCACCACACTCTTCGACTCTGATCTCCAGCATCTGCAGTCCTCACTTTCTCCTCATTGTGCCATCTCCAGCGTAATTATGTGTCTCATTAAATGGAGAGATGGTGTGCAGTACTCCAGGAACACTAGACAAAACCAATTGTTCTGGCAGCAGAAGTTCCCAAGAACTGTTGTATTGGATTCAAAACATTAACTCTGTTTGTTTTTTTTAAAGAACTGCTGAACTTGTCCAGCACATTCTGATTTCATTTCAGATCTCCAATCTCTGCTTTGATTTGTTCCATGTACGGTCTCACCACAGCCCCATACAATTGTACTTCAGTCCCTTGACAGTAATAGCCAGTATGCTATTTGCTTTCCTGGCCATTTGTTTATACCTGCATCTTGTACAATTTCAGTTACCGGCCTCAGTAAATATTTCCATTGAGCAGCACAATGACGTGACCCAGCTAACATCCATTAATACATCAGAGATTAGGGATCAAAGATGGTACTTGTGCTATCTGTCTCTGTTTCTATAATTATTAAGATTCTACAGGAGCATTCTGACAGAGGTTTCTGTTGCATGAGACGTGTTTTTAATGCAGTGATTCTGTAAACAATATGTAAATTGGACACAACAGTCCAGCAGTTCTTTAACAGCTAAATATTAATTTAGAACATACAACAGTACAGCACAGGAACCATGCCTGTGCCAAACATGTTATTCTTAACTCATCCCATCTGCCTGCACATAGTCTGTATCCCTCCATTCACCACTTGTTCATGTGTCTGTCTAAATGCCTCTTAAATGTTCAAATAGTATGTGCTTCCAGCACCTCCCCTGGCATTCCAAGCACCTTCATGTTAAAAACTTGCCTCGTACACCTCTGTTAAACTTGCCCCCTCTCATATTAAATGCATGCCCCTAGTATTTGACATTTCCACCCTGGGGAACAGGCTTGGACTACCCACCCTTTCCATGCCCCTTATAATTTAATGCTCTTTTTGTTTTGTTCTCAATGGAGCTCTTTACAAAATGCTTTCGATCCTGCTGCCTTTGTTTAACAATTTACCCAATTTCCAACCACTGTCAAAGATTTCTTCGAGGTTTCTAAAACTATAAACGGCACAGAAAATGGAAATGTAGAACATGTCTTCAAGTTACACAATAGGACAGGAGTGACAAGTGTGAAAATAATGAAGTGTAATCTTAGAAACAAACAGAGAAGATGCAGGAGAAACTCAGCAGGTCTGGAAGCATCTGGGGAGAGAAAGAAAGAGTTTACTGGGATGATTGCCTCAGAACAGATTAACTTCAGAGTGAAATGAAGAAGGCTTTGTTCACATGAAGCACAACCAGCATGTAGAATAGATCTCTGTGCAGGATATTGGTGGTTAAAGCTTGGAATCATTTAAGAAACACAGGATGCCACAATTGGGTTTTTTTCCAGGATGGACTAGGTGGGACAGAATGAATAAACTTCTGCATCCATATTTGCCTTATGATCTAGAGTGGGTTACATTAGCTCCCAGTCCAGCATTATATTCATTAAAAATTCTCCTTCATATTTCGTAACCTCCTCCGGCTTTCCAACCCTCTAAGATCGCCTCCAACTCTAGTCTCTTTAGTTTCTCTGATTTTCATCATTCCACCATTGGCAATTATGCTTCAATTGATACAGCATTTCTGTTTAATGCCCTGTAAAGTTTTGATTTGCTAAAAATGTTATATAAGTTGTAGTTGTTCCTAATACAGGTTAGGAAAGGTTGCTGGCTACTCACTCTATACTACTGATTGTTCTCTCTTCTGTATCCAGTGAAAGGACATGCTGGTCAGCTGGTATTTGGAGAGCTGAAGGGAAAGACTTGTGTCTGCATGCAAGGGCGTTTCCACATGTTTGAAGGATACTCACTGACAAAGGTATTGCAACATTTTCTGATGGATGATGTGCCCTTGGGTGCAGCCTCATTCCTGATGAAGGGTTTTTACCCAAAATGCTGATTCTCCTGCTCCTCGGATGCTGTCTGACCTGCTGTGCTTTTCCAGCACCACACTCTTGACTGCAGTCTATCAGAACCATGAAACAGACTGCACTGGAAACACAGTGTTAGGAATGGTGCACCTGAACGTGGGTGGATTTTCAGAGCTGTAAGAGAGATGAATGCTGAAAGAAGCAACAAGGAAGAAGTTAAATAATAAAAAAGGAATCTGCAGGATAATCAAAACGGCAATGTATTTTCCACTTCCTGCTGCTGTGGAATTGACATGAGACAGAGGTACAGCCAATGATAATATGGATGCATATCATTAGGACAGCAGCCTACTTTAAAGATGATGCATAAAGCATAGGCAGAAACTGATGAAAGTAGAACTGACTAGAGTGAACACAGTGAATGATAATTTTCTTTACACTGTATATTTTAGGTAATTTGCATAATGTATAACTGCAGTTGTTTGAGTTCACAGGTTGAAATCACAGAGAGTCAGTTTCAATGACATATATGGTACATCACATGGTTGAAAAATTATAAATAACATCTCTACCTATTTTTGTAGCATCTTTAAACGAGTAAAAACGTCAAGGGGGCTTTGGAGTAGAGATTATCAAACAGAATTATACACAAAGCCGCTTAAGAGATATTAGGGCAGGTGACCAGATGCTTGGTCAGGAAGATAGTTTTTAAGGAGCATTCTAAAGGGGGAGAGAGAAGTTGAGGGAGAGGGAGGTTCAGAGAGGAAGCTTCAGAGCTAACAAACAGCTCAAAGCAAAACTACTAATGAAGAAGGGATGAAACTCAGGAACAGGCGTGGAAGCTGGAACTGGAGCAGGGCAGAAAGATGATTGGACTAGTGAGTTGAGGAAGTTACTGTGTTACAGGCTGCAATGAAATGACTTCAGTGAAAATAATTCTAGCAGTGAGTTTGGTTGATCATTGGCCCAAATCTTGCCAATGCTGCTTTTAGAAAAATCCAAGATGTTTACGTTGCGGTGGTGCAACACTATTGCTCCGATCTTGAGTCTTTGAAAACAAGATGGTTGAAATGGAATATGTTTAACACAGAGGAAGCTAGATTAAATCATGGAGTCGTACAGCACAGAAACACAATCTTTGGTCCAACCAGCCCATGCTGATCATAATCATAGAGTCATAGAGATGTACAGCATGGACCCTTCGGTCCAACCCGTCCATGCCGACCAGATGTCCTAACCCAATCTAGTCCCACCTGCCAGCGCCCAGCCCATATCCCTCCAACCCCTTCCTATTCATATACCATTCAAATGCCTTTTAAATGTTGAAATTGTACCAGCCTCCACCACTTCCTCTGGCAGCTCATTCCATACACGTACCACCCTCTGTGTGAAAAAGTTGCCCCTTAGGTCTCTTTTACGTCTTTCCCCTCTCACCCTAAACCTATGCCCTCTCGTTCTGGACTCCCCGACCCCAGGGAAAAGACTTTGTCTATCCATGCCCCTCATAATTTTGTAAACCTCTATAAGGTCACCCCTCAGCCTCCAATTCTCCAGGAAAAACAGTCCCAGCCTGTTCAGCCTCTCCCTATAGCTCAAATCCTCCAACCCTGGCAACATTCTAGTAAATCTTTTCTGAACCCTTTCAAGTTTCACAACATCTCTGCGATAATCCCACCTGCCTGCCTGTATCCTTCCAAACATTTCCTGTTCATGTACTTACCTAAATGACCTGTTCTCACATCCACCACTTCCTCTGGAAGTTCATTCCACACATGAAATGCTCTCTGTTTAAGATAAAATTGCCCCCATGCCTTTTTTAATTCTTTCTCCTCTCACCCTAAAAATATGCCCCCTAGTCTTGAAATCCCCCCCCAGGAAAAGACATCTGCCATTCATCTTATCTATACCTCTAATTATTTTATAAACCTCTACAAGGTCAAAGGTCACCTCTCAACCACCTATGCTGCAGTGAGAAATGGCCCAACCTATCCAGCCACTCCTCATAACTCAAAACTTCCATTTCCGGCAACATCCTGGTAAACCTCTTCTGAACCATCTTGGAGTTAATAATATTCTTCCTATAACACATCCAAATCAATTACATAAATGACAAAAAGCAGCGCACCCAGCACTGAATAATGTGTGCAATTCTGGTCTCCTTCCTATCGGAAAGATGTTTGTGAAACTTGAAAGGTGCTGTTGCCAGGTTTGGAGAATCTGAGCTACGGGAAGAGGCTGAACAGGCTGGGGCTGTTTTCTCTGGAGTGCCGGAGGATGAGGGGTGACCTTATAGAGGTTTACAAAATTATGAGGGGCATGGATAGGATAAATAGGCAAAATCTTTTCCCTGGGGTCAGGAGTCCAGAACTAGAAGGTATAAGTTTAGGGTGAGAGGGGAAAGATATAAAAGAGCCCTGAGGGGCAACATTTTCACGCAGAGGGTGGTACATGTATGGAATGAGCTGCCAGAGGAAGTGGTGGAGGCTGGTACAATTGCAACATTTAAGAGGCATCTGGATGGGTATATGAATAGGAAGGCTTTGGAGGGATAAGGGCCGGGTGCTGGCAGATGGGACTAGATTGGGTTGGGATATCTGGTTGGCATGGACGGGTTGGACCGAGGGGTCTGTTTCCATACTGTACATCTCTATGACTCTATGATACTGGTCACAGGCCTCTAGTCTGAAAGACAACCCTCTATCACCACCACCACCCTCTGTCTCCTATATGCAAGCCAATTTTGTATTCAAATGGCTAGCTCTCCCTGGATTCCATGTGAGCTAACCTTGCGAATCAGTCTACCATGAGCAACTTTGTTGAACTGAAAATGTGTTGCTGGAAAAGCGCAGCAGGCCAGGCAGCACCCAAGGAACAGGAGACTTGACGCTTCGGGCACAAGCCCTTCTTCAGGCTTGTGCCCGAAGTGTCGAGTCCCCTGTTCCTTGGATGCTGCCTGGCCTGCTGCGCTTTTCCAGCAACACATTTTCAGCTCTGGTCTCCAGCATCTGCAGTCCTCACTTTCTCCTCGAACTTTGTCGAACACCTTGCTGAAGTCCGAATAGAGACATCCTCTGCATGTGATGGCTATCAAAAATATCTTCTAGGATGAATGCTCCTGTGTGAATTATCTCACTGTCAGCCTGACTTACCCTGTTTAGATGAGGGATGCTAAATGAAGACTGTGGAAGGAGATTAAGTAAGATCAGCTGAGATACCATAGGCATGGAATGCATCATGTGCCACACTGAAATCCAAAAAATTAAATTACTTCACAAATTATTTCCAACAAGAGTGAAGCAGATTTAAATCACATGTTGGGAGATAATGTTGAGGATTTAGAGTAATGTTATCTCATTCAAAATGGTCATTGTCGTATCAGTACAAATGCTGCATTGTTTGTACTTGGCTTTTTTTTTCCTGCAAATGTTGGCTCTATTTTTAGAGAACCTCTCATACTCAGTAATCAAAAATCCTACAAACAATAACTTGGTGACTGTGTTACATGCTAAAATTAAATCGGAATATAGTCATTCCAAAATACACAACAGCTGTATGCTCACATCAGTAAATCAACTTTTACCAAGTTAAAAATCACACAACACCAGGTTATAGTCCAATAGGTTTATTTGGAAGCACTAGCTTTCAGAGCGCTGCTCCTTTGTCAAGTAACTAGTGGGGCAGGATCATAAGATGCAGAATTTATAGCAAAAGATCACAGTGTCACACAATTAAAACTATGTATTGAAGAAGCCTAGATTGCTGTTAACTCTTTCATCTTTTAGAATGGGTTGCAAGTTTGAGTTCATTAATATGTAAATCCTAGAACTTCTTATTAAGTCACATTCTCGAGATAACTTAAGGTTTTATTAAAAGAAGGTGACATCTCAGCTTAGATAATGTATTAAAGGTGTGAGGTTACAGTCTGTCTGTATCCCAGTCATAGAGATGTACAGCATGGAAACAGACCCTTCGGTCCAACTCACCAATGCTGACCAGATATCCCAAACCAATCTAGTTCCACCTGCAAGCACCCGGTCCATATCCCTCCAACCCTTCCTATTCATATACCCATCCAAATGCCTCTTAAATGTAGCAATTGTACCAGCCTCAACCACTTCCTCTGGCAGTTTAAAACAATTTTTTAAAAATAAGTTTGGATTTTAAACTAGTGGCATATAAATATTGGCCTGTTTTGGTGAAGGCTTTCTAAAAAAAAAATCAGAACATGAACCAGAACCATAATTTTAAACCTGTGACTCCTGGTGTATTTGTGAAAGTACCTTATACAATTGGGAAGCTCATCAGCCCATTAGCTTGAACAGAGTCTAGAATGAGAAAGTTTTTATTTTAAAAATAATTCAATGACATCTGGGCTATTTAAAGGAAACCTGACTGAAGTCAGATTCAATTATAGTCTTGCCTCAAAAGGGAAATTTTACAGCGCAATTAAAGAAAAGAAAATACCTCAATGAAATAGTATAGTTTGTGAAACTTCCAGAATAGGAGTGCTTGGTTAGAACTGTATGGATTATGAAAAGTCTCAAGAAGTATAAACTCTAATGGAAAGTAGTCTTGAATATTTCAGACTGGTACTATTTTCAAAGTAGGAATGTATTAAATGTTATATGGATTGACTGCCTGCGCTGACTGCTTGCAGGTTGTGTGCTTTTTGAGCAAAAATAGAATGCATCTGCCTTCTACAATTCTGCAAATGCAAATTCACCCCATAGACTGATGTGCTGTGTTTGCATCTGTGCGTGCATGCAAGGGAGAGAGTGTGAGTGTGTGCGTGTGAGTCTGAGTGCACATGAGAGAGTGTGTGTTTGTGTGTGTACATGCTTGGTAGCGTGTGTGAGTGTGACAAAATAAAAGCCTGTGAGAGTGTATCTGTGAGGGGTGTATATCTGTGTGTCTGAGAGTGATTGTGTGTATGGGAGAGGGTCTGTGTGTGTGTGTGTGTGTGTGTGTGTGTGTCTGACTGTATAGTGTAGTGGGGTCACCTGTAGTGTGACATGAACCCGAGGCCATCCTCATGGGTATCGAACTTGGCTATCAGCCTCTGCTTGGCCGCTCTGACCAGTCTGAAATTCTCAAGGTTGGGATACAGACAGACTCTAACTTCACACCTTTAATACATTGTCTGAGCTGAGCTGTCATCTTTTATCATAAAACCTTAAGTTATCTTGAGAATATGACTTAAAAGAAGTTCTGGGATTAATGACCCGAAACCTGCAACCCATTCTAAAAGATGAAAGACTTAACAGCAATCTAGGTTTGTTCAATATATCATTTCAATTGCATGACACTGTGATCTTTTGCAGTAAATTCTGTGTTTTATGATCCTCACCCTCTAGTTAACTGATGAAGGAGCAGCGCTTCAAAAGCTACAACTTCCAGATAAATCTGTGGGACTATAACCTGGTGTTGTGTGATTTTTAACTTTGTCCACCCTAATCCAACACCAGTTCCTCCACATCACAACCCAATAAAATATAAATTTAATATAATATGTATTCTTGACAAGAAAGGGAGTGTGGGATAGCTGGGAATGTGAATTGGAGTTAGAACCATGTGAATACGACCTTAATGAAGTACTCCGAGATGACTGACATGAAGACCGAAATTCACATCTGCAGGCATGGTATGCGAAGGCGAACATAGCCTTTCTGAATGTTAAACAGTGTTTTTCTCTCCCCATTTTCTCAGGTGACTTTTCCTGTCCGTGTATTCCAATTGATGGGTGTTAAAGTCCTCTTCGTGACCAATGCTGCAGGATCAGTTGCCGATGGTTACAACACAGGAGACATCATGATCATTAAGGACCATATTAATATGCCAGGTCTTATTGGGCTGCATCCTCTCATTGGACCCAATGATGAACGGTACGGAGCCATTACAGTTTGAATAGTTGAACCTTTTATAGTTATCGCTTGCTCCTTTGCCATGTTCCTTTTTCTTAGATTTACATGAAAAATAAGGCCCTTCTGCCTACCAATCTCATGTTTATATAAAAGCAAGATACAGTAGATGCTGAAAATTTGAAACAAACATATAGAATGCTGGAGAAACTCAGCAGGTGTGGGGACTCAAGAGAAACATCTATACATAGAGAGTAGTGAGACTGTGGAGATTACTATCAAACCGAGTGATTATGACAAATAGGCTGAGAGGACCTGATTGAGGCATATTTTAAAGGGAAGGTAGATTAAAGAAATTAGAGTTGAAGGGAACAACAGGAAACCCTGGAAGCATTAGATGAAGGTTGGAAGGAAGGTCACATGGAGTAATGTGGATCAATTTGGCCAGTTTTGGGTTGTAACTACTGTATAAAGCTAACAATATAAACTTCCAGCGGAATTATTTGTTTATTGTTTTCATTCATTTTGATGAGAAGATCAGTGAAGTAAATGAGGGAGCAGAGTTGAAAAAAATAAAAATGACGGTGCTCTTGATTACAGGTTCGGTACCCGTTTTCCTACCATGGCTAATGCATATGACAAAAGCCTCAGGAATATGGCCCTGGATGTGTGCAAGGAACTGCAATGCTCTCATTATGTGCAGGAAGGTGTCTACTGCATGGTTTCAGGCCCGCATTTCGAGACCATTGCTGAAGCACGCCTTCTTCACAAACTTGGAGTTGATGCTGTGGGTAAGATATTTTGACAGAAAATAGCTATGAAGGGAGGCTGGACAAGTTTGGGTTGCTTACTTTACGGCAGAGACGATTGAGGGGAGAGCTGATAGAAGTGTGTAAGATTATGAGGAACATGGACTGAGTGAATAAGAAGCAGCTTGTTCCCCTTAGCTGAAGGGTCAGTAATGAGGGGGCATAATTTTAAGGTGAAAGGCAAAAGGAGGATTAAAGGGAATTTGAGAAAAAATATTTCGCCCAGAGGGTGGTGGAAATCTGGGATGCATTTTCTGGGAAGCAGTAGTTGAGGCAGGAAACCTCAAACTAAAAAGTACTTGGATGAGCACTTGAAATCTCATAACAATAAAGACTGTGGGCCAAGTGCTAGAAAGTGGGAGTAGTGTAGATGGGTTGGACTTGACTTGATGGGCCAAAGGCGAAAGTGAGGACTGCAGATGCTGGAGGTCAGAGTCTAGATTAGAGTGGTGCTGGAAAAGCACAGCAGGTCAGGCAGCATCCGAGGAGCAGGAAAATCAATGTTTCAGGCAAAAGCTCATTCCAAATGAAGGGGTTTTTGCCCGAAATGTCGATTTTGCTGGGCCAGAGGGCTTATTCTGTGCTGTATGACTCAACTGCAATAGCCTTCTGCAGACTACAGAAAGAAAGGTAAACTGAACTTTAACTTGCACGCTTAGTACCTTGGGACATCCCATAACAATTCAGTCAATTAAGTACTTTCAACATGTCATCACTGTTATATCATGAAAAATACAGCAGCCAATTTGTGCACAGCACAGCCCCAAAAAAGAGCAATAAAATAAATGGTCAGATCATCTGTTTTCAGTATTGCTTGAGAGATAAATATTGGTCAGAACACCAAAAGAACATCCCTGCTTTCAACTGAATCATGGCACAGATTTTTTTTTAATTTCCATCCAGCAGTGCAGCACTCCCTCAATATTTGCACAGGCTTTGGTTAACAAATGACCCATATCTTGGCAAAGTAGCTTTAGGATCCAAGATGATTTCAATACCACTGCTCTGACTGCACCAGTGCATGTCTGAACTGGAACTTGACTCTACAATCTGCTGACTTTGAAATTAGAATGCAAATCAGAATGAAGGTCAGCACCTAAAAGGTGACGGTGGTGTTGGGTGTAGGCTGAGCAGCAACAAATCACAGCACTTTGTGTATCAGTGTGCAGTGACAGTCCACTCACTCCCACTTATACTCAGTAAGTGCCACACATTACATAGCCCTGGTTCCCATCAATAATTAAAACATTTCAAGCACATTTCTGAACTTTTGCGATCAACAATGGTATTTTATTGCACAAGATTCTGAGCTCCTTTATGCACACTAAGCACATGACTTGCTTCTTGTCTTTTGTGATTCCACTCAGTCCCTCATATATTGGCGTTATCACCCTCATTTTATTGTTTCTCCTTAGGGTTTCACTAACATCTCTGGTCCATCCTGATTTTCCCTTTGACTGTTCAGTTTTCTCGCTATTTGTACTCATCATTCTGTCCAAACTTGTATAATTCTCAATATTCTAGTGATGGGCAATAAATGCTGGCCCAGCCAGTGATGCCAACATCCTGTGAGTAAATCTTTTTAAAATGCCATATATAGAGATTACAGGACAGTCAAAGTCCATTCAGCTCAGCTGATTGCTGTTGGTGCTTATACTTCACACTAACCTATCCTTCCCGCTCCACCCATCCATTCTACAAACAGCCAATAACTACCCAAATAATCTCCTACTGTTCTGTAATGACTTGAAAACCTGTCCCTTGGGTGCTCAAAACCAGACCATTGAAATCTCAGGTAATTCATGCTTCTTCATGCTTCGTGTAAATCGTAGCTTCTTAATGCATTTCTGCCGTTTTCCAACCTACAGGAATGAGTACTGTTCCTGAGGTCATTGTCGCTAAACACTGTGGCTTGCGCGTGTTTGGACTTTCACTGATCACCAATGAAGTGACAAGGGAGTATGAAAACGCTGAGGTGGTGGACCATGAAGCTGTCCTGAGTATTAGCGAGATGAGGACAGGAATGCTGCAAAATCTTATAAAGGAGTTGGTGGCTCGTATGAAAGTCAATGATGACTGCTAACTTACGGATGAAGAAATAAAATGGATGCAAGGGTCAACAAGATCCCCATCATTTTCAAAACTTAATTGTGGAGCACATTTGCATGTAACTGAAATATAGCATTTGGACCAAATCACTCTGTCACTGCCCAGTTTTTCACAATGTTAATTATAATTAAAACCTACATTAAATAAACTTATTATCAGATTTGATAAATTATAGCTCTATACAGCTCTTTTGATGTTATCCAGTTCAGTTCCATTCAGTTTCAGGTATGGAGTGACAATTAGCTTTTTTTTAAAAAAGATTCTACCTTTCCGCAAGAGCTGAACTTCATTTCAATGACTGCCAACTTTACTCCTGTTTCACCACACTGTTATGACCCTATCGTTCTCCCCAAAATTACCTGTGAGCCCTGAATAAGGAAGAGCCCAGAGACTTCCCTGGCTGAGTCTGTGCCTGTGACCAGCTCAGGAGCAAGGCTGCTGTGGCAATGAGATTTGGCTCAAGTACAGCTGGCCCTCACACCTCAGGGCCACAGAAGACGAAATCAAGTTCATCCAACATTGCTGGATTTTAAGCCATGTATCTAAAAACTCCTTTAGGAGCCAGCCCCCAAGGAGAGCAAGTGAAGCAGAAAAAGCAAAAACCTGAATTTGTTTGTAGTATTTCTGCAGATGCCCAAGTCTGGGGGCATTTCTTATTTTTCACTGTGAGATAAGGACAATATTTATTACTTCGCCCATGCTATCTGGAGAGTCATGTAGGCCAGACCATGTAAGGATGGCAGAATGCCTTCCCTGAAGAACATTGGGGAAGCCGATGGATTTTTGTGATAATAACTAACTGCGGGTTGTTTAGCTCAGTTGACTGGTCTCCAACATGGAGTATTATCAACAACATGGGTTCAACCGCCCCAATGGCTGAGGTCACTATGAAGGACTCTCCTTCTCAACCTCTCCCTTTGCCTGAGGCATGACAACTGTGGGCAGCACGGTGGCACAGTGGGTAGCACTGCTGCCTCACAGCGCCAGAGACCCGGATTCACTTCCCGCCTCAGGCGACTGACTGTGTGGAGTTTGCACGTTCTCCCCGTGTCTGCGTGGGTTTCCTCCGGGTGCTCCGGTTTCCTCCCACAGTCGCAAGATGTGCGGGTCAGGTGAATTGGCCATGCTAAATTGCCCGTAGTGTTAGGTAAGGGGTAAATGTAGGGGTATGGGTGGGTTGCACTTTGGCGGGTCAGTGTGGACTTGTTGGGCCGAAGGGCCTGTTTCCACACTGTAAGTAATCTAATCTTTAAAAAAAACTCTTGGCTTAAAGCACCACCAGCTGTCTCTCTCAAGTGGGATGATGGTGATATTACCTGGTTATTGTTAAGCTATTATTTTACTCCAGATTTTTATTGATTTCAAATTTCACCCTCTTCCATGGTGCGTTTTCAAACTATTTCCCTGAACATTACCACTGATTACCACTATAAATTGGGATTACTGGATCAGCGACATTACCATGACAACATCACCTCCATCTATGCGCTCTCTCCACCTCCTATGTTGAATTCTTTAAAAAAATTGAAGAATCGTTTGGCTGCATAACAGTAATCATTGCAGCCCAAAATTAATGGGCACTGGTTTTCCATGGATTATGGATAGAAAATGAGCATGCGCACCCATTATATTACATGTCAAACAGTTTACAATACATGAAGAAAGTGAGGACAGCAGACGTTGGAGTTCCTGATGAAGGGCTTATGCCTTAAGCATCGATTCTCCTGCTCTTCAGGTGCTACCTGACCGGCTGTGCTTTTCCACCACCACACTAGTTTACAATGCATGAGAGGCTTCATTTGGTAAGGGGGGGTGTGTGTGTGTGTGTGTCTAAGAAAAGTTCAGGAGCTGCAGAAATGAAATAAGCACATATCACAAATGTAAGGATTTTCAATTAAGCAGATAATAGACTGTGCTGCAGGAACTCCTCTAGACTAGACAATGATTAAGGTCATGAGGTACAAAGGAAGATGAGTCTTTTATTCATTCAAAACTTCCTTCGAGATGTGCAGGCCTGGAGGCCAGCTGGCTACTGTTGTTCACGAGAAGGCCTCAATGCCTCAGTCCTGCACTGAGAATATCAAACTAAATATTTAAGCTCACGTCAATGTATAGGTGTGCAAAACAGTTCACCGAGGAAGGAGCAAATTATTGCCAATGCTGGAATCCGTACTGAAAACAACAAATGCTGGTGATCAGAGTGGGTCAGGCAGCATCCATGGACAGAAAGCAAGCCAGGGATTTGAGTCTCGGTGAATCTTAACCAGAGCTGACGTGAAGTCCGGTCGGAAGTCAGGAAGTCTGAGTTGCTGTGACCTGCCGGTCAGAAACATAGAAACACAGAAAGTAGGAGCAACAATAAACCATTTGACCCTGTGAGCCTGCTGTAATATACAATATGATCGTGGCTCATCCTCTATATTAATGTCATACTCCCACTCTCTTCCCATACCCTTTGACGCCTTCATCATCGAGAGGTGCATCTATTTATTTCTTAATTATATTAAGTGATGTAGCCTCCACAACTTATGTGGTCAAGAATTCTACAGAATGAACAAAATTCTCCTTTACTCAATCCAAAATAGTCTATCACATATCCTGCAACTGTGACCCCTTGTTCTAGACCCTCCAGCTGAGGGGAACACCACCCCTGTATCCAGTCTGTCCAGCACACCAGTCAAAATTTAACGTTTCATTGAGATCCCCTCTCATTCTTCCAATCTCCATTGAATATAATTCCAGTCATAGAATCCCACAGTGTGAAAACAGGCCACTGAACTCATCAAGTCCATACTGACCCTCTGACGAGCATCCCACCCAGACCTGTCCCCTCTATCCCTGGAACCCTGCCTTTCCCATGGCTAACGACAGAAACATAGAACCACAGAAGAGCAGGAGGCAGCCATTCGGCCCTTCGAGCCCGCTCCACTATTCATCACGATCATGGCTGATCATCCAACTCAATAGCCTAATCCTGCTTTCTCCCCATAACCTTTGATCACATTCACCCCAAGTACTATATCTAGCCACCTCTTGAATACATTCAATGCTTTGGCATCAACTACTTCCTGTGGTAATGAATTCCACAGGCTCACCACTCTTTGGGTGAAGAAATGTCTCCTCATCTCCATCCTAAATGGTCTGCTCTGAATCCTCAGGCTATAACCCCTAGTTCTGGACGCACCCACCATCGGGAACATCCTCCCTGCATCTACCTGGTACTGTCCTGTTAGTCATGATTTGGAGATGCTGGTGTTGGACTGGGGTGTAAAAGTTAAAAATCACACAACACCAGGTTATAGTCCAACAGATTTGATTGGAAGCACTAGCTTTCAGAGTGACAACCACCTGATGAAGGAGCAGCGCTCTGAAAGCTAGTGCTTCCAGTTAAACCTGTTAGACTATAACCTGGTGTTGTGTGATTTTTAACTCTGTCCTGTTAGGATTTTATAGGTCTCTATGAGATCCTCCCTCCTCCCCAATCATCTGAACTCCAGCAAAAACAATCCTAACCCAGTCAAACTCTCCTCACCCGTCAGTCCCATTCGCTGCAATCCCTTGAAAGCAAGAGCATCCTTTCTCAGAAAAGGAGACCAAACCTGCACACAATATTCTCAGTGTGGTCTCACCAAGGCCCTGTATAACTGCAACACTACAGCCCTGCTCCTGTACTCAAAACCTCTTGCAATGAAAGCCAACATACCATTTGCCATCTTTACTACCTGCTGCCCCAGCGTGCTTACCTTCAGTGATCTCTGCACAAGGACACAAGGTCCTACTGCACACTCCCCTTTCCCAATTTACAGCCATTCAAGTCGTAATTTCTTTGCTTCCAAAGTGAATAACCTCACATTTATCCAAATTATAGTGCACCTGCCCTGGATTTGCTCACTCACTCAATCTGTCCAGTTCATGCTAAAGGATCTCTGCATCTTCATCAGTGCAGACTTGATGGGTCAAAGGCCTTTCTGCACAATATGCATCTGCAATTCACCTAGCCTGCACATCCCCGTGGGCACTATAGCAGAGACAATCCTGCACATCTTTAGACTGTGGAAGGAAATGGAGCACCCAGAGGAAATGTGCAGACTCCACACAGACAGTCACCCAAGCGTGGAATTGAACCTGGGTCCCTGGCGCTGTGAGGCAGCAGTGCTGACCACTGATCCACCATGCCACGCTGTCACAGCCGACCCAACCCATCCTCATGTGACAAGTCTGCTAACCCTGGCATCAGCCTGAAGAATTTAAATCTAAACTGTACTCCCTCGATGGCAGGTATATAGAGTCATAGAGATGTACAGCATGGAAACAGACCCTTTGTTCCAACTTGTCCATGCCGACCAGATATCCCAACCCAATCTAGTCCCACCTGCCAGCACCCAGCCCATATCCCTCCAAACCCTTCCTATTCATATACCCATCCAAATGCCTCTTAAATGTTGTGATTGTATCAGCCTCCACTACTTCCTCTGGCAGTTCATTCCATAAACGTACCACCCTCTGTGTGAAAAAGTTGACCTATAGGTCACTTTTATATCTTTCCCCTCTCACGCTAAACCTGTGCCCTCTCGTTCTGGACTCCCCGACCCCAGTGAAAAGACTTTGCCTATTTATCCTATCCATGCCCCTCATAATTTTATAAACCTCTATAAGGTCACCTCTCAGCCTCCGACACTCCAGGGAAAACAGCTCCATCCTTTCATAATTCCTATTATTCATATCCAATGCTTTTCACAACCTTTGGCTTTAAAACAGCCTTTTTGCCATCTCAGTCCACAATCAAAAACACAGAAAATAAAATGACATTGCCCTTACATCAAGCAAGTTATTATTTGTCTTCTGTAAAGACATTCTTTAATAGATCTGCCAATTTCTTCTCCAACATCAATTCTCCCATTTCAGACAGTAAGGGACCTGCATTTATCTTCACTCTTGTTCCTGGTTCTGCCCTATATCCTTTGATTCCCTTTAGCCCCAAGTGGTATAGAGTCATGGAGCCATAGAGATGTACAGCACGGAAACAGACCCTTCAGTCCACCCCATCAATGCCGACCATGATATCCCAACCCAATCTAATCCCATCTGCCAGCACCTGGCTCATATCCCTCCAAACTCTTCCTATTCATACACTCATCCAAATGCCTTTTAAATGTTGAAATTGTACTAGCCTCCATCACTTCCTCTGGCAGCTCATTCCATACACGTACCACCCTCTGCGTGAAAAAATTGCCCCTTAGGTTTCTTTTATATCTTTCCCCTCTCATCCTAAACCTATGCCCTCTAGTTCTGGACTCCCCCACTCCAGGGAAAAAACTTTGTCTATTTACCCTATCCATGCCCCTCATGATTTTCTAAACCTCTATAAGGCCACCCCTCAGCCTCCGACGCTCCAAGGAAAACTGTCCCAGCCTGTTCAGCCTCTCCCTATAGCTCAAATCCTCCAACCCTGGCAACATCCTTGTATATCTTTTCTGAACCCTTTCAAGTTTCACAACATCTTTCTGATAGGAAGGAGACCAGAATTGTATGCGATGTATATATTGCTGTATCCAACTCTTTCTTGAAATCATAGTGTTTTGGGTTCAGTTGCTTTCTGTGGCAGTGAATTCCATAGATGGACCGCTCTCTTGAGTGAAGAAATTTCTATTCATCTCAGACTTTTGTGCAATAGCAGCTTCCAAATGCAGAAGCCAATGCAAGGCATGCTGATTGGCATGTATAGAACCTTCAAACGGCTAGGTGGCAACATCACATCTGAATCCAGACCCTCAGTAATGTTGTTGATTCTTAAGTGCCTTCAACCATTACACAGTAAGAAACAGGAACAGGAGCAGGCCAAATGGCCTCTCAAGCCTGCTCTGCCGATCAATGGGATCACATCTGATCCTACATTCCTCACATCTCCTGACCTAAGAAGCTGCAGAGCTCAACTGCAGGAATGAGTTACAAATGCTGGCCTTACCAGTGACTCTCCCATCCTGTCAAAGATCAGACCATTCAGGAGAGATGTTAGGAAGCACTTCTACACACAAATGGTAGTAGAGAATTGGAACTCTTCCACAAGTGGCAGTAGCTGCTGAATCAATTGTTAATTTTAAATCTGAGATAACTTAGCTTTTGTTAAGCAAAGGTATTAAATTATATGAACTCATCCTGTCTCTGCCCAATGGGACAATTTCTATTCAGATATCTTGTTACTTCTTCCTTGATTATGGATTCAAGCATTTTCCCCACGACAGTAGTTACGCTAACAGGCCTATTGTCAACCCACCTCTTGTCTACTTCCTTTTTTGAAGAGTGGCTTAATATTTGTTGCTTTCCAATCTGCCAAAATCACCCCAGAATCCAGTGAAATTTGGTAAATTACCATGAGTTCATTTGCTATTTCCCCTACTATCTCTTTTACTTCCCTGGGATGTATTCCATTAGGGCCAGGAGACTTGTCTACCTTTAACCCCATTAGTTTACCCAACAATACTTCTTTAGTGATAATGATTATTTCTAGGTCCTCAACTGGCATATTCTCCTTGTCATCAAGTAATTTTCAAGCCTCAAAACTATCAGACAATAAAAAACACTTAAATTTTAAAAAGGTTGAACTACTTCTACTTGATATTCATTCCTATCATTAGATCCCCATCCACATCCACAAAAAATAAACTAGTTCAGTCATATAGATACTGTGGCTGTAAGGTACGGTCAGAGTCTAGAAAGTAGAGTTAACGTCTTGGATCTAGTGACCCTTCTTCACTGCAGCCATTCTGAAGGGTCACTGGACGCAACATGTTAACTCTGCTTTCTCTCTCCACAGATGCTGCCAGACATGCTGAGTCATAGAACATAGAACATAGAACAATACAGCACAGAACAGGCCCTTCGGCCCACGATGTTGTGCCGAACATCTATCCTAGATTAAGCACCCATCCATGTACCTATCCAATTGCCGCTTAAAGGTCGCCAATGATTCTCACTCTACCACTCCCACGGGCAGCACATTCCATGCCCCCACCACTCTCTGGGTAAAGAACCCACCCCTGACATCTCCCCCATACCTTCCACCCTTCACCTTAAATTTATGTCCCCTTGTAACACTCTGTTGTACCCAGGGAAAAAGTTTCTGACTGTCTACTCTATCTATTCCTCTGATCATCTTATAAACCTCTATCAAGTCACCCCTCATCCTTCGCCGTTCCAACGAGAAAAGGCCTAGCACTCTCAACCTATCCTCGTACGACCTATTCTCCATTCCAGGCAACATCCTGGTAAATCTTCTCTGCACCCTCTCCAAAGCTTCCACATCTTTCCTAAAGTGAGGCGACCAGAACTGCACACAGTACTCCAAATGTGGCCTAACCAAAGTCCTGTACAGCTGCAACATCACTTCACGACTCTTGAATTCAATCCCTCTGCTAATGAACGCTAATACACCATAGGCCTTCTTACAAGCTCTATCCACCTGAGTGGCAACTTTCAAAGATCTATGCACATAGACCCCAAGATCCCTCTGTTCCTCCACTTGACTAAGAACCCTACCGTTAACCCTGTATTCCGCATTCTTATTTGTTCTTCCAAAATGGACAACCTCACACTTGGCAGGGTTGAACTCCATCTGCCACTCCTCAGCCCAGCTCTGCATCATATCTAAGTCCCTTTGCAGCCGACAACAGCCCTCCTCACTGTCCACAACTCCACCAATCTTCGTATCATCTGCAAATTTACTGACCCACCCTTCGACTCCCTCATCCAAGTCATTAATAAAAATTACAAACAGCAGAGGACCCAGAACTGATCCCGGCGGAACTCCACTTGTAACTGGGCTCCAGGCTGAATATTTACCATCTACCACCACTCTCTGACTTCGACCGGTTAGCCAATTTTCTATCCAATTGGCCAAATTTCCCTCTATCCCATGCCTCCTGACTTTCCGCATAAGCCTACCATGGGGAACCTTATCAAATACCTTACTAAAATCCATGTACACTACATCCACTGCTCTACCCTCATCCACATGCTTGGTCACCTCCTCAAAGAATTCAATAAGACTTGTAAGGCAATACCTACCCTTCACAAATCCATGCTGGCTGTCCCTAATCAAGCAGTGTCTTTCCAGATACTCATAAATCCTATCCCTCAGTACCCTTTCCATTACTTTGCCTACCACAGAAGTAAGACTAACTGGCCTGTAATTCCTGGGGTTATCCCTATTCCCTTTTTTGAACAGGAGCACAACATTCGCTACTCTCCAATCCCCTGGTACCAGCCCCGTTGACAGTGAAGACGAAAAGATCATTGCCAACGGTACTGCAATTTCCTCTCTTGCTTCCCACATAATCCTAGGATATATCCCGTCAGGCCCGGGGGACTTGTCTATCCTCAAGTTGTTCAAAATGTCCAACACATCTTCCTTCCTAACAAGTATCTCTTCTAGCTTACCAGTCCGTTTCACACTCTCCTCTTCAACAATACAGTCCCTCTCTTTCATAAATACAGAAGAAAAGTACTCGTTCAAGACCTCTCCTATCTCTTCCGACTCAATACACAATCTCCCACTACTGTCCTTGATCGGACCTACCCTCATTCTCGTCATTCTCATGTTTCTCACATACGCATAAAATGCCTTGGGGTTATCCTTGATCCTATCCGCCAAGGATTTTTCATGCCCTCTCTTAGCTCTCCTAATCCCTTTCTTCAGGTTCCTCCTGGCTATCCTGTATCCCTCCACTGCCCTGTCTGAACCCTGTTTCGTCAACCTTATGTAAGCCTCCTTCTTCCTCTTTACTAGACATTCAACCTCCCTCGTCAACCAAGGCTCCCTCACACGACCATTTCTTTCCTGCCTGATAGGTACATACATATCAAGGACACGTCGTATCTGATCCTTGAAAAAGTTCCATATTTCCACCACATCCTTCCCTGACAGCCTATGCTCCCAACTTATGCTCCTCAAATCCTGTCTTACAGCATCGTAATTTCCCTTCCCCCAATTGTAAAATCTACCCTGTTGTGAGCACCTATCTCTCTCAATGACCAAGGTGAAAGTCACAGAATTGTGGTCACCATCACCAAAATGTTCACCCACTAACAAGCCCATCACTTGTCCCGGTTCATTAGCGAGTACCAAATCCAATATGGCCTCCCCTCTGGTTGGACAATCTACATACTGAGTTAGAAAAGCTTCCTGGACACACTGCACAAACACCGCCCCATCCAATCTACTTGATCTAAAGAGCTTCCAATCAATATTTGGGAAGTTGAAGTCTCCCATGACTACGACCCTGTGGCTTCTGCACTTTTCCAAAATCTGTTTCCCAATCTGTTCCTCCACATCTCTGCTGCTATTGGGGGGCCTATAGTAAACACCCAACAAGGTGACTGCTCCTTTCCTATTTCTGACTTCAGCCCATACTACCTCCAAAGGCAGATCCCCCTCAAACTTCCTTTCTGCAGCCGTTATACCATTCCTAATTAGCAATGCCACCCCCCCTCCTTTTTTTACCACCCTCCCTAATCTTACTGAAACATCTGTAACCAGGAACCTCCAACAACCATTCCTGTCCCTCATCTATTCACGTTTCTGTGATGGCCACAACATCGTAGTCCCAGGTACCGATCCATGCCTTAAGTTCACCCACCTTATTTCTGATACTCCTTGCGTTGAAGTATATGCACTTGAGCCCATCTCTGTGTCCGCAAGTATTCCCTGTCAGTGCTACCTTCTCCACAGCCTCCCTACATTCTTGGACATCCTGACAAACAGCTAGCTTACTTGCTGGACTACAAGTCCGGATCCCATCCCCCTGCCAAATTAGTTTAAACCCTCCCGAAGAGTGCTAGCAAACCTACCCTCCAGGATATTGGTGCCCTTCTGGTTCAGGTGCAACCCATCCTGTTTGTACAGGTCCCACCTTCCCCAGAATGCAGTCCAGTTGTCCAAATACCTGAAGCCCTCCCTCCTACACCATCCTTGCAGCCACGTGTTCAACTGCACTCTCTCCCTATTCCTTGCCTCACTGTCACGTGGCACCGGCAACAACCCAGAGATGACGACTCTGTCTGTCCTAGCTTTTAGCTTCCAGCCTAACTCCCTGAGCTCTTGAATGACCTCCCCACCCCTCTTCCTACCTATGTCGTTGGTGCCAATGTGTACCACGACTTCTGGCTGCACACCCTCCCCCTTAAGGATTCTGAAGACACGGTCCGAGACGTCTCGGACCCTGGCACCCGAGTGGCAACAAACCATCCGAGAGTCTCGCCCATGTCCACAGAACCGCCTGTCCATCCCTCTAACTAGAGAGTCTCCTACAACTAGCGCTCTCCTGCTCTCCCCCTTTCCCTTCTGAGTCTCAGAGCCAGACCTCACGCCACAGACCCGGTCACTGCAGCTTACACCTGCAAGGCTGTCCCCCCCAACAGTTTCCAAAGCTGTATACTTATTGTTTAGGGGAACGACCACAGGGGAACCCTGCACTGCCTGCTTCTTCCCCTTCCCACCTCTAACTGTTACCCACTCAAGTACCAATCACTTACCTTCCCAACCAGCTCTGCGCTCCAACCTCACTTCCGCCCAGCTCGCGCCGCTCTCTGCGGTGAGTCCTCCCAGCAATTTCTATTTTTGTTATTTTCTGGTTGCCTGAATGTGTGCGACTCTGAGAAAGTGAGGACTGCACATACTGGAGAGTCAGAGTCGAAAAGCGTGACACTGGAAAAGCACAGAAGGACGGCAGCATCCGAGAGGCAGCAGAGTCGACGTTTCGGGCATAAGCTCTTCATCAGGAGTGTGGAGGGGAAAGGGGGCAGAGATAGTTTTGGGGTGGTGGAGGTGTGGGTCTGCCAAATTGAAGAAGCCAGACACCAACCTCGACAAGATTAGAGTGGTGCTGGAAAAGCACAGCAGGTCGGGCAGCATTGGAGGAGCAGGAAAGTCGATGTTTCGGGCAAAAGCCCTTCATCAGGAATGAATGAGCCTAGTCAAGGCAACCAGCTGAATGACCTAATCCTGTTCCAATCATTAACCTCAGTGGGACAGTGACCCGCAATCCCCATAACTCAGTTAACATCACTGCATCCACAAATGGATACATCAAGTGGGCACTGCGCATGCGAATCCCATTTGTGTGCGTGTGTGTGTCGGCGCGCTTGGGGAGAGAAGGCGGCACGTGGGGAGGTTAAGGATGATCAGAGCTGAAAATGTGTTGCTGGAAAAGCACAGCAGGTCAGGCAGCATCCAAAGAACAGGAGAATCGACGTTTCGGGCCTGAGCCCTTCTTCAGGAATCTAAGAGGTTAAGGATAATCAGCCAGGATCATATTGAATGTAGCTGCAAATGTGTTGCTGGTCAAAGCACAGCAGGCCAGGCAGCATCTCAGGAATAGACTGCTGCCTGGCCTGCTGTGCTTTGACCAGCAACACATTTGCAGCTGTGATCTCCAGCATCTGCAGACCTCATTTTTTACTCATATTGAATGTAGTGCAGGCTCGAAGGGCAGAATGGCCTACTCCTGCACCTATTGTCTATTGTCTTAATACGCATGTGCACCAGGTTTGCGGTGGGGAAGAAGCGACAGACATGCGCATGCGTAACAATGGTTGAGCCGCCAGCCGGCAAGTGAGCATGCGCAGTGAATGCGGTGGTGGCGGCGACGGTGACAGTGACGGGTTCCCGCGGGTTGGGCGGCCGGGGTCTCGGAGGCGGTGAGTAATCTAATGCGGGGCCCGGGTCTTCGCGGCGCTGTCGGGGGGGGGGGGGACAGGGGAAGCGGACCTGGAGCTTTTCATTCGAAGCACGGCAGCGGTAGGTGAGTGTCGCCTCCTGGGCCCAGGCGAAGGTGGTGGTTTCCATAGCAACCAGCAACACCCAGCCTCCTGGTCACATACCCAGAGGCAGGGAGATGGGCAACAGCAATACTCCCCTCCCCCGGGGGTGAGGGAAGGGGGTTGCAGGCTGTTCCCCCAGCTCAGGCATACTCGAGTCTGTGTTGCTCACATTTATATAGCGCCGTTTTATGTCCTCAGGAGCCCCTCATCCTCTTTCCCCCCCCCCCCCCAGAGATGATGGTGTTGGACTGGGGTGGACAAAGTTAAAAATCTCACAACACCAGGTTATAATCCAACAGGTTTAATTGGAAGCACTAGCTTTCTGAGCGACGCCCCAATAGGTGCCTATTCCCTGATGAAGGAGCGTCGCTCCAAAAGCCAGTGCTTCCAATTAAACCTGTTGGACTATAACCTGGTGTTGTGTGATTTTCAACTTTATTCCCCCTCAGAAAAGCATTCTTTCCCAACTCTCTGTTGGGAAGAAGGTCATTCAACCCATCAAGGCTATCCTGTTTTCTTTTTAAGTGCCAAGCCAGTGCACAGCACACTCTCCCCTGTGGCAGTGAGATAAATGACTGGGCTGGTGGCTACACTGATGTGAGGTCAAATGGTCAACTCTTCTCTAGGTGAGAAGGAAGGCATTTTAAAAAAAAGACACGGGGACGCTGTGTGGAATTAACTTCCTGAGGAAGGTTTAAAAGGGACCTAAGGGGCAACTTATTCATGCAGAGGGTGGTGTGTGTATGTGGAATGGGCAGCCAGAGGAAGCAGTCGAGTCTGCTACAATTACATTTCAAAGGTATCTGGGTGGGAATGTGAATAGGAAGGGTTCAGAGGGTGATAGGCCAAATGCTGGCAAATGGGACTAGATTAATTTAGAGTATCTGTATGAATGAGTTGGACCAAAGGGTCTGTTTCAGTGCTGTACAGCTTTGTGGCTCTCATTGGTGTGACTGCGCCCACATCCAATATTTAAAAGATGTTTGGATAGGCACGTGAATAGGAAAGATTTGAAGGGATATAGGCCTGGAGCAGTTTGGGATTATGTTTGAATTGGACTGGTTCTGTTTCTGTGTTGTATCACTCTATGACTGACATGCAGTGGCTCTTTCCCATACATGCAAGTGAGTGGGCTGATTGTGCCCTTTAAGATCAGGACAGGTTATGAAGGCTAATGCCTGTTACAAGTTGCAACAGCATCCTTACCCTGCTCACAGTAGGGCCAAAATATGATGACAGGACTGCATACAAACTGCTGTCTCTGCTCACCTGTGTGAGAAATCCACCTAATGATGCCTTTGTTATCTCTAAGCTCAACTATTTTGGTTATATTCTGCTGATTTTCTTTCTTGCACCTTGCGTAAAATTCATGCGCAACAGAGGGGCTATGATTGAAATGTACGAAATAAGGGGAATGGATATGGTAGGCAGAAAGATACTTTTCCCATTGATTTCAGAAATCAATTATCTGGGGCATACGTTTAAGGTAGGAGATGTGACCAAAAACATTTTCACCCACAGGGTGGTGGGAATCTGGAACTCATTGCTTCTAAGAGTGGTAGAGGAAGAAATCCTCATAACATTTAAGAAATACAGTTTAGTGTCCACTTGCGATGCCAAGATATAAAAGGCTGTGAGCCCACTACTGGAAAATTGGATTAGTATAGTGAAGTGGCTGTTTTTGACTGTTGCAGACATATTGGGCTGAAGAGCTTTTCTCTGTGCTGTAGATCTGATTCTAACTCTTCTAGAGTCATAGCGTCATAAAGATGTACAGACCCTTCGGTCCAACCCGTCCATGCCGACCAGATATCCCAACCCAATCTAGTCCCACTTGCCAGCACCCAGCCCATATCCCTCCAAACCCTTCCTATTCATATACCCACCCAAATGCCTTTTAAATGTTGTAATTGTACCAGCCTCCACCACTTCCTCTGGCAGCTCATTCCATACACGTACCACCCTTTGCGTGAAAAGTTGCCCCTTAGGTCTTTTTTATATCTTTCCCCTCTCATCCTAGCTGTCACTCTGTTCACGCAAACCTCAAAATCCCAGGATAATAAGGCGAACTCAAAGTCAGGATTCTTCCTCAACTTAATGGGTAGATTATTTCAATTTGCACATCAGGTGGACAAGTAATTCGGCTGAAAAATAACAGATTCTGACACTGAGTCTGCTCTTTGCAAAGAAATCCCAATGGTACAAGCTGAAGTTCAAGTATTTGAGAAATACTGAAGTCCCTGACTCTGGACCTGAAAGATTGGGTTCAAGGTCTGCTTGTCACTGTTGTGTGTAACAGGTTATTTCAAAGTACATACAAAGCTACTGTTTAAGGAATCATAGAGCTGTACAACATGCTGACCAGAAATCCTAAATACATCCAGTCCCATTTTCCAGCAATTAGCCCAAATCCCTCAACTCTTTCTATTCATATGACCATCCAGATCCCTTTTAAATGTTGTAATTGTACCAGCCTCCACTACTACTTCTGACAGCTTACTCCATACACGCACCACCCTCTCTGTGAAAAGGTTGCCCCTTAGGTCCCTTTTAAATCTTTCCCCTCGCACCTTAAATTGATGCCATCTCATTTTGGACTCCCCCTCCCCCCGCTGTTTATTCTATCCATGCCCCTCATGATTTATAAACCTCTAAATGGTCATTCCTCACCCTCTGATGCCCCAGGGAAAACAGCCCCCAGCTTATTCAGCCTCTCACTATAACTCTCATCCTCCTGCCCAGGCAACATCTTTGTAAATCTCTCCTGAACTGTTCCAAGTTTCACAACATCCTTCCTATAACAGTGAGACCAGAATTGAATGCAGTATTCCAAAAGTGGCTAAACAATGTCCTGTACAGCTGCAATATGGCCTCCCAACTCCTATACTTAGTGCACTGACCAATAAAGGCAAGCAGGCCAAACACCACATTCACTATCCTGTCTTCCTATGACTCCACTTTCAAAGAACTATGTGCCTGCATTCCAAGGCCTTTTGTTCAGCAAAACTCCCCTGGCCCTTCCCATTAAAAATACAAATCCTGGTCTGATTTGCCTTTCCAAAATGTAGCACCCTCATTTATCTAAATTAAACTCCATCTCTCACTCCTCAGCCCATTGGTCAATCTGATCAAGGTCCCATTGTACTCCGAGGTAATCTTATTCGCTGTCCACTACACCACCAATTTTAGTGCCGTACACAAGCTTACTAACCATACCTCCTGTGTTTACATCCAAATCATTTGTATAAATGTATAAAATCAGTGGACCCAGCATCGATCTTTGTGGCACACTGCTGGCCTCCAGTCTGAAAAACAACCTTCCATCACCATCCTCTGTCTCCTACCTTCAAGCCAGTTTTCCCTGTATTCCATGTGATCCAACCTTGCTAACCAGTCTACCGTGAAGAATTTTGTCAACACCCTTATCAATCATGTTCACCGCTCTGCCTTTATCAATCTCCTTTGTTACTTCTTCAAAAAATCTCAAGTTAGTGAGACACAATTTCCTACCCAAAAAATCATGTTGACTATCCATAATCAGTCCTTGCCTTTCCAAAACATGTAAATCCTGTCCCTTAGGATTCCTTCCAACAACTTGCCCACCACTGATATCAGGTTCACTAGTCTATAGTTTCACGGCTCTTCCTTCCCACCTTGCTTAAATAGTGGCACCACATTAGCCAACCTCCAGTCTTTCAGCACCTTATCTATGGCTATAGATGATACAAATATCTCAGCAAGGGCTCAGCAATCGCTTCCCACAGAGTTCCAGGATATACCTGATCAGGTCCTGGGGTGTTATCTACCTTTCTACCATCACCACCTCTGTAATATGACACATAATTACTAAAAAGACCAATAAGTCAGAGCCACTACTCCTTACCCCCCAGACGTTTCGTCACCATACTAGGTAACATCTTCAGTGAGTCTCAGGCAAAGCACTGTACATGATTCCTGCTTTCTATTTATATGTTTGGGTTTCTTTGAGTTGGTGTGGTAATTTCCTGTGGTGATGTCATTTCCTGTCCTTTTTCTTAGGGGGTGGTAGATAGGGTCTAATTCGTTGTGTTTACTGATAGCATTCCAACCAGAACTCTGCTTCTAGGAGTTCTCCTGAGTGTCTTTGTTTGGCTTGTTCTAAGGTGGATGTATTGTCCCAGTCGAAGTGGTGTACTTCCTTATCTGTATGTAAGGATACTAATGACAGAGGGTCATTTCGTTTTGTGGCTAGTTGTATCCTGGTGGCTAGTTTTCCGCCTGTTTGTCCAATGTAGTGTTTGTTACAGCTCTTGTATGATATTTTTACCAGTAGTTCTTGATTCGTCGATCAGTAAATGCTGCCTTGTCAAGGGAATCATCTTGCCTTGCCTCAGATCTTTTGTATGTGATTGGATCACAGTAGCAGAGTTCAGGTTTTGAATGATCCTTGCAAAACAAATGGACTCCTGAGCAACCACCCACATTCAACCCTGTAAATTAGACATCTCTTCCTGTCTGTCTATTTCTCACTATGTTCTATTCACCAAACATCTTTTTTTCTGCGGGCCTGTATTGGCTCCCATTTTAGCAACACTTCAATTTTCAATCAAGAGCTACTGGTAAAACTTGGGTCAATGGAGGATAGCTCATCACTGGTCAGAATCAATCTTAGTTCAGAGAAAGATAGTTGTGGTTGTTGGAGATCAAAGAACAAAGAACAATACCGCACAGAACAAGCTCTTCGACCCTCCAAGCCTGTGGCAAAACATCTTGCCCTTCCATAAC